>NC_135497.1:252116023-252121413 GCF_052857255.1 Amblyomma americanum
TTGATGAAACGAAAATATCTTGAACAATGGCGCTCTTTGGCTCCAGACGCCATTGCACCATGAAAATTCACTATCATCAGACAAACAAACAAACGCTATCACTCTGCAACAGCGAAGGCAGTACACGTGCACAGAAAACAAATGCACTTCAAAAGAGCGGCAGAAAAGCAACGCCGCCGTCATTGCAGGAGAGGCCATCCTGGGAATCAATGCATGTAGAAGATGGTTAATTAACTCGAGGAATTCGGCTTCTGCGTCGAAGTTAGGAGCGCCATAATTTCGATTCTGTAGTCTTTGGCAGAGGTGTAGTCCATGTCGATGAGAATTTTTTCTGATTGTCCTTCGCCTGGGTGACAGCTGCTGTAGCTGCAAGTCTATTGTAAGTTGAAAAAAATGTTTTTTTTGTGTGCCCTCTATTTTAGGAGTAAATAGCAAAAACATGAAATGATATTGCGCAACGGTGGACTGCCAGTGGTGAGAGTGCGAGTGCGGTGTTTTTGAACTGTTCTAAACAGACAGTTTAGATATGCGGCATAGCCTTTTTATCTTTGTGATCTGATCGGGATAGCAGAGTGGAGGTGTTCGTGCGTCGTGCATAATGTGTTGTTAAGCATGAGGAAGGCTGGGCGTATTCTGTAATCATCTTTTTACAGAGGTCCGCCTTCTCACTTCTTTTCTTTTTTGAAAGAAATTGATTGCTAAATCATACACTTCCTGACCAGCTTAGTAAATTGTGCTCTCATAATCAGCGCCAGAAAAATATCAACGACTGAGAAATAATCCACTCCCCAAGCAGTTTCGCAAAGCATGCTGCCGTCACCAGCGCACAAAAGTTGCTTCCGTTCATCAGCAAATCAAGAATTAATATTCACAGGTTATAAAAATAAACTGTTCTCTCTTTGACATGTAGCATTCTTTTAATGTGCTGCATCAATTTGTTAATAAAACCGACCACTGCCCTAAATTTAAAGTTCATTGAAAGAAACTTATTGGTCACTCAGGTACAGCTTTCAAGGTACCAAGAGACTGCCGAGGAAGCTGCCTCTACACTGGCTTGTGTAGGCACAAAATCAACGCCGGGTGCGTTTCGATGGAGGCGAAACGCTAAAGCGCCCGTGTGCTATGCGATGTTATGTCAGTGCATATTAAAGATCCCCAGGTGGTCGAAATTATTCCGGAGACCTCCACTACGGCACCTCTTCTTTTCCTTTATTTCAGACCCGCCGCGGTGGCTCAGTGGTTAGGGCGCTAGACTACTGATCCGGAGTTCCCGGGTTCGAACCCGACCGCGGCGGCTGCGTTTTTATGGAAAAAAAACGCTAAGGCGCCCGTGTGCTGTGCGATGTCAGTGCACGTTAAAGATCCCCAGGTGGTCGAAATTATTCCGGAGCCTTCCACTACGGCACCTATTTCTCTCTTTCTTCTTTCACTCCCTCCTTTATTCCTTCCCTTACGGCGCGGTTCAGGTGTCCAACGATATATGAGACAGATACTGCGCCATTTCCTTTCCACCAAAAACCAATTATTATTATTATTATCACTCCCTCCTTTATCCCCTCTCTTACCGCACAGATCAAGTGTCCGCCGATATGTGAAACAGATACTGCGTCATTTCCTTTCCTCAAAAAAACGAGTATTATTATTTTCATTATATAGAAAGGAAATGGCCGAATAACTGTATCACATATCTCGGTGAACACAAGAACCGCGCCGTAAGGGAATGAAGAAACGAGAGAGTGAGAGAACACAAGAAGAAAGAGGTGTCTGAGTGGAGGGCTCGGGAATAAGTTCGACCAGCTGGGAATACTTACGTGCACTGACATTGCACAGCACAAGGGCACCTTCAGCGTTTTGCTTCCATCAACGTGGCTGCCGTGGTCGTGTAACCCGGTCACGGCATGTTTCCGTTTGCTAGCCGCTACAGACAAGCTCAATGTTGCCCACACCCGACCTATCTATCTATACGCGTGGTACGAAGCCGGGTATTGAGAGAGAGGTGTGTGCTCCATGCATTAGCGCTGACAAAGTTGTGGTACACACTCGGCACACCAGCAATGGCCGCAGCGTTCATTGCGGGACCAATCTCTCGCGATCAAACATTAAGTGCTGCCTGCTGGTCTGGCAGGGTGGGCGTGCTGCCTATTCAGGGTGCGACACGCAAAATTGAAAATTCGTTTTTGAGGAAAAGAAATTGCGTAGTAAGTCTGACATGACTCGGAGGACACACGAACCGCGCTGTAAAGGAATATTGAAGAAATAACTTTAACTGCACCCGTCAAGGAATCAGAGGGCGGTGAAGTCGTGAGTCGTGAGTCTTGCGGATGAGCAGTTGTGCGGATGCGCCGATACCATGGTAACCAGAGAGGCCCGAGAGGCGGGCCGCGCGCTTGGTCGCCGCCTCGGCGCACGCCGCTCTTTCACCCGAACCGCGCGTCGATGCGCACTGCATTGCGTATAAAAGGTGATGTAGTGGGCGTCTGTATCACAACGTTTTACATGCACGCAGAGAAGGAGAGTCCAACCGCTGCTAAACGGCGGTATAGACAAGAAAACATTAACTCTTCCGATCCTGAGGTTGTCGCCTGGCACTTGGCTATTCAACAAAGAGAGAAGGAGCGTAAGAAGGCGAAGAGAGCAGCGGAGACGCCCGAACAGAGAGAGGAACGGCTTGCCAAACGGAGACGCCAGACTGTGAGCGTAATAGACGGCGCATAGCCGCCGAGTTGGAGCCCAATGTCTCTCATTGCTAAATATACAATGACCACAACAAGCTCAGCCAGGGAAACGTACCTCTCGCTACGTATATCCTGGCATCGCCGAGCTGAACCATTGCCAATTTTTTTTCCTGGAGGACGATTGGGTTACGCCTAACGTCCCACTAACAACCCGCGCTGCAAAAATAAAACGATACGGGTGCGTTTTAGCGATTAAAAAATATCCTTGGGTTGTCAGCGATATGTTCGAACATCTCGAAACGATGCTCAGGACAGCAAAATTGGTGCGTCACAGACGGAGAAAGGCCAGATGCCATGGAAGAGCCATATACAGGCTTTCCGCGGCACCTGCTCTATAACTGTGTTCCAGATATACCGGAAGCACGTCACGTTTTTTCCGGCGCACTTTCTGAACTCCTGTCCAGCGTCCACGTATTGAACTTCCCTGTAGGCGACGGGTGCGCGAATGACGAGGCCGTCAACTCTGTTACCTCTTTTTATTTCCTTTCGGTCGCCTTCGCTGCAGCAGCCGATGGGGTTTTTGTGCATAGACGCTCTTACCCACCATGTGACCGTGTGATGCCTGGCGTGAGCCGTACGGCAGCGGGATTGCAGTGTGTCATTCTCAACGTCCCTGGCATGTGAAGAGTTGTGGCTAGAAGAACATGACTTCGGGGCGCCTTTTGACTCTGTTTTTTTTTTTTACACAGCCCACCGCTCAGCGTATTTTAAATACCGTAATCGCCAGAAGTACCCAAGCAATGTGGTCTGTTTCTTAGTCGTGTAGCGGAACACTTATGACACCCCTTAAGCTCGTGTAAGCTAAGGAAAACCCTTGTGCTCACCTTTCAAGACCTTTTGGTCTTTAGTGGTGCCGTATAAAGCTCCACTGCACGGCTGAGTAGCGAACCCCGTTGCCTAGTTGCCGTTTGCAAAAACGTTACATTCTAATATGTGTGCATCGCCAGTGTTTCGAGCCAAAGTGTGTTTTATAAGGAAATCTACCTGTACAATTAACTACACATTCAACAATCGAAGCAGAGATGTCAATTTGTAGGGCGTGGGTTTGCCAAACATCTCAGCGCTGCGCTTGTGTATATGGCATTGATAGACTGTCACGACTTGATTTCCGAGGTCGATGTTACATTGGCTATCACAGAAGGCGTTTTTCTTAGTTTTTTTGAAGCGGAAAGAGATTATGAACGCAGTTCTTTAATATATTGTAAGATTTCACTATAACAATGAATATCCTCAGATCTCCCTTCGACAGGCTTGCATTTTTTTATATTAACGTTTTTGCTAACGTCAAAAGCGTAAGTATTCCCCATTGGTTTTCTACAGTGGCCGTCTTAACTGCTCCGCGCCAGCGATGGAATAAGTTTTAAAGAAAGATTGTGGTGCACATAGGAAGGATGGGCTATTACCTTCAGTATTTCCATAACAGTAACTTGCCGTTTTCAAAAATTCAAAAATTTTGTCCAACAAAGTTGGACATGTAGTACCTCATTATCTGCGCGAAATTCAGTTGAAAAAGAAAACAAACAGGCATCTTACGCGGGCGTACGTACCGAAGCAGAACTTGTAAAGAAAGGATCAGTCAAAAAATTTGGAACTCGGAACTTGGAAAAAAGGATCAGATTAAAAAATTTCGAACTATGGCAAACAGGGCATTTACTACCAAGTAGCCAAACTACTTAACCTACACGAATCTGATGTTGACTTCAGCCAGCCAATCAGAGCTTTTAAACGGACATACGAAGAATTCTTGTTCACCTCAAATATATTTTTAGAGCCATGAACAAACTACAAGTATCGCTATAAACCACTGTAGATAGCTATCATGCCGTCTGTAATTCAGATTCTAATTTTTGCGCTACACATTATAAGATCAGGCTCAATTCTGCCAGATGGGATTATTAGAAACTTTCAGTAACGTCTTTTTAGTTTTTGGCTTGGATTCTATCAAGTGTTAGTTTCGGTTGTACATTGATGTATTTGTACCCTCTTTTTTAACAAAATATCCAAAGTGTAATTGTGTTGTATTGCTGTATTGTATTGATTAATTGCTGCACTCCTTGTGTTGTATTTTAAAGTGCGGAAATATTTTTATGCTATTGTAACCGCGTAAGTGTTTTATGTGAAGAAAATGTGATTCTGCTGGTGCAGGCTGTAAACAAGTGTATGGGGACTAAGGCCTCGTCAGGCTTCCGAGCCTTAAACCTTACGCCTCCCGCAGGAATTAACTGTATTACTTCTACAAAATAAAGTTACTTACTACGTGAATTATTTTTTTTTTGCCTTTAGTGGCCCTGTGCAGCGCCTCGCGGCTAGGAAACCGCCTCGAAGCCTCGCGATGCGGAATTTATCATTGTCCAATGCTGTCAAAAAAAAATACAATAGGGCGCGTGGTATTAAATAGCCAAGGCAAACAAAAAATGCGGGAACAAAAATGTGACACCTAAAAAACAATGCTGAGTTCAGGATATACGCTGGCCCCTTGCACAGTCTGAGCAGCATTCTAGAAATGAAAGAGAGAAGAATCAAGTCTACTTCTTTTCCTTTCTCGAAAAGAGTTGCCTGACCGGCAATCTCTACGAAACTGCGTTGGCCCATCTTTCTTCCACAGTGCGGCGAGCCTGCGTGCGTGTATGTGCCAGTCGCGCCAGAAGAAAACAG
>NC_135497.1:252121513-252146513 GCF_052857255.1 Amblyomma americanum
TCACTGCAGTGACCACTAACAGTTAAAATGACACCGCGTGAACTCATACGGCTGTTCTGCTACGCTGCTATAAGAAAAAGAAAAGTCGCAGTGTAAAAAATGTCCGAACGCCGGAGCTAGTCATTGTACGGCGGCAGGGGCACGTAAGCGTACTTGGACCCCGTGGGGTAGTAGTACGCGTAGTAGCGCTTTTGGTAGCGCTTCCGTAGTTGTGGTACGGGCTCAGCTTCGTCTTGTGGTGGCTACTGCCGGACCCGACGTGGTCTTCGTAGGCGAAATAGTGCGGTGGGGGGAACGGGTAGCGCCTTGCGGGAAGCGAGTAGTAGCCCCTGCGTGGATACAGCGGCGGAGGCCTCCTCCAAGGGGGGTAGCCCTGATAGCCCTTTCGCCGATGGTGGCAGCGTGGGCCATGGCAGGGCCGGCGCAGGTACGACTCTATCTTGTCGGCGATGTAGCTGGACGGGAAGTCCGGGTAGCGGGGCGGGTAGCGGCTCGGCCTGAAGGGGCCCAGGGGCCCGCCGGAGTGCCAGGGCCTCGTGCGGGGACCCGGGAATCCGAGGTCGTAGTTGGCGCGGTACGTGGCGCCGGTCAGGCTGTCGGTGGGCACGATGGCGGGCGAGAAAGGCGCTCGAGCTGCCGATGTGGGGCTTCCGAAGCCCGGCGACACCACGACACTCGTGGAGACGGTGGCCTCGCGTTTTCCCCCAGGTCGTCCTGGCTCCGCCGGGAAGCGAACCACGTCGGCGGTGAGCAACTGCGGGTTGCGCATGGTCCACGCGGCCGCGCCTCCGCCGTGCGTCGCAAGGAGAAAGGCACCGCATACCCAGGCCTGCGCAGGGGAAAAGAACGAATGCGTAAAGCGGGGTGACGTAAAGTAGCTTCAAGAATAAAGAGCTATGGTAACGCACGAGAACGAAAACGGGGTGTATGCGGTCGGAGCCAGAAAAGCAAACGTCTCGATAAAGCATGTGTGCTGGCTTCTGACAGCTGTGGTGTCAACGTTCTCCCATATTGGGCCTCGACGATAATAATAATTGGTTTTTTGGGGAAAGGAAATGGCGCAGTATCTGTCTCATATATCGTTGGACACCTGAACCGCGCCGTAAGGGAAGGGTAAAGGAGGGAGTGAAAGAAGAAAGGAAGAGAGAGGCGCCGTAGTGGAGGGCTCCGGAATAATTTCGACCACCTGGGGATCTTTAACGTGCACTGACATCGCACAGCACACGGGCGCCTTGGCGTTTTTCCTCCATAAAAACGCAGCCGCCGCGGTCGGGTTCGACGATATTTTCAGTTTTTGGTGTGTCGGGCCCACCCACGCATGCGCTGCACCTACTCTGTGTGCGTGTGTATCTGCCGTCCATTCTCTCTCCTGTCTTTTCACTTTCTTCCCTCACAGCATGGTTCAGGTGCCCACTCACGGTGAGACAGTTACCGCGCCTTTCCTTTCTTCATATCCTCCTCTTCCTCCAAGGAGGATAGGGCTGTAGATTTGACATTAAAGACATTAGGCTGCAAGAAAACGACCGGCGTATAATGACATCTGAAGTGTTTCACAAATTCGGGGATTTGGAGGGGGAGTGTGAAGGGGAGAAATAAGAAGGGAGATAAGTGCTGCAGTGCATGCTCGTGGAAACATACCCCAACCCCTTTCGGTTAATGTCCCCGTCTTTCTTTTTTTCTCCATGAAAACTATTTGCGTCTGATCGGTAACCTCGTAAATCAATTTTTCATTGGGATGAGGCCTCGTCGCATTGCTGAATGAATACAGAAAAGAAAGGGAGTGAAGTGAGTGATCACTTAAACCATGCGAGATAATGGAACCAGGTAACGAACCAAATGGCAAGCAAATCCTAGGTGACAGTGAAAAACTTAACATGCCTGAAAGACAATTCTCACGTGTTCCAATCATGTCCCCTGCAGCTGTAAACAAACTGTACCTTGCAGCACAAGTCGTCCTTCTCAACTTCATGAATGTTCTCCAAAATTTTATGGCAAAATGCTTTTCTCGAGCTCACAGTTCTTCGAATATTTATTTTTCCTCCAATTCTGTCGACGTTTTCGGGGCTTTGGATTTTAATTAATTGGTTTTTTGTGGAAAGGAAAATGGCGCAGTATCTGTCTCATATATCGTTGGACACCTGAACCGCGCCGTAAGGGAAGGGATAAGAGACGGAGTGAAAGAAGAAAGGAAGAATTAGGTGCCGTAGTGGAGGGCTCTGGGGATCTTTAACGTGCGATGTCAGTGCACGTTAAAGATCCCCAGGTGGTCGAAATTATTCCGGGCTTTGGATCCGCGCAGAGTTTGATTTTGATCAAAGCAACGAGAGGTTGTTTCGAAATGACTCGTTCGTCAACACAGTTCCACCCGCGAGGCGAGTGGGCTCCTCCGCTCTCGTGGACAGTAAAGCGACGCAGGAAGTACACTCCGTATCCTCGGTCGTGTGAAAAGTGAGACTGTGACGCTCTCCATCGGGGCTCCGCGGGCGCCCAAATGGCCTCGCACCCCGGAACGAGGCGCCGTAAGGCGCGTGACGCACATCACATTTATGCGCTGCCGCGGCGCTACAGGCGCTGCTCCTTTAGGGCGGCCTGGCCCAGCGCACGCCACCGAAGAGCACGCGCGCCAATGGAGGCCGCCAGCGAACCAACAAAAGGCGCCGCGGGCTGAGAGGGAGCGGCGCTGCCGAGACGGCGTTTGGGAATGAATGGGTCGCGGATGGCAGCCACGGTTACGACCGCGCCCGGCGCTTTTCGTCCCGTATAATGCGTGACTCGCCGGACGGATCGCGGAGGCTGCGGTGCCAACTAGCGACTGCATCCGGCGCTGTCGCCAGACTGCGGGAGGTATGTGAGTGATGGATGGCGTCTCGAGGGGCAGCCATCCGTCGGCCGTGCTGATGCCACCCGTGGCTGCTTCGGGGGTGGACTGCGCCACTGCGCCGATGCGGGACGGATCGGCTGGGCGGTACCGTTGCGATGACGCGGTAATCAGCGGCTCAAAATGTTGCCCGAGGCAAAGGGAAAGGGATGCCTAGCCAGACGGGCTTTCTACGCTTGTTTGTCCCGCCTTCAGGAGCTGAAAGGTCCGCACTGAGGCGTGGGAAAAAAAAAGGAACGGGGGGGGGGGGGGGGGGGGAGAAATTCGCCACGCGCGCACAGTATGCGTATATAGAGACCAGTGTTCGAGATGTCATCTCTTCATGCACATGATGCCAACTGAGAACTACTGGCATCATACACTGTGTCCACTAGCTGCAAAAAAAAATGTCCTGTTGAACTCTTCTTAGCAGTTATAGCCAACCAGCACGTCTCCTGCGCCTTCCATGTTGCTTACGTGAAGAACAGACATATTAGTGAGCCCGCCTACCTTGCCTAAATAGGCGGCACATTATCCTCGCTCTCTATGGCCACCAGTTGAAAGTGAACGCCACAGAAAACGCGTAGGAGAGAAGAGCTTGACAACGCTGAATCAGTTGGAGTCCCAAGCATTCACAGGGCGTCCCACAATCACAAAAGGGTTGGCAGCAAGTGCGACGTTCCTACGGCCTTCTCTGCACCATGTGAATTGGCCAATATGTGCCCCAAACTCAGCAGTGCTGGCCCTTCGACTTCTGGCTGTGGAACGATCGAAACACGCCGCGGGGGTGGTATGCGCGATTCCCCTTTCATGTGCTAAATTATATGTCGGACAAACTGGGCGTTGTGTCAACGAACGCGTCAGACATGATAGAACGATAGGAAGTGCATCGGACACGTTCCACAATGTATACCGGCCCACTGCCGCTCTTGCAAGAATGACAACGATAAAAAACTGCGAGCCACGACTTGAGGAAATCGAAATTGTAGCGAGCAGTAAGGATAGATTAGCACATGAACTATCTGAAGCATTTTTTATCAAGAAGAAAGGCGACACGTGCATCAGCACTACTTCAGCCTCCTTGCGAGCGAGTTCAGTCAGATTGTTAAAGAGCAAGCGATAAAATGATGTCTAGTCTGATGCGGTAAATGCGCATGCACTCACTGCCTTGCTTTTAAATAAATGTACGATTGGGTGTTTCATTAAACTTTGATGGAGTCAGCGCCCGTCCCGTCATGTTTTTCTGTGTGCTCGTCTCAAATAAGTAACTCTCACTTGCTCTTCTAGAAACAGTGCAACGAAAATTATAGTCCCTCAATGAGTTTAATTAAGCGAACTTTTCCTCTCCGCGTCTTTTTGCGCTGGTTAAGATGCCTCAGTTGTTTGCTGCAGAAATCGGACACTCTCGCCACCGAGTCGTTCGAAAAGCTACGCACAATTCCACGGCTGCTGGTCCACCGTTGTACCGTCGGCAGTAACCACGTTGTAGAATCTGCACTCCAAAAGGACCCACCGCGGTGGATCAGTGGTTAGGGCGCTCGACTACTGATCCGGAGTTCCCGGGTTGGGACACGACCGCGGCGGCTGGGTTTTTATGGAGGAAAAACGCTAAGGCGCCCGTGTGCTGTGCGATGTCAGTGCACGTTAAAGATCCCCAGGTGGTCGACATTATTCCGGAGCCCTCCACTGCGGCCACTCTTTCTTCCTTTCTTCTTTCACTCCCTCCCTTATCCCTTCCCATACTGCGCGGTTCAGGTGTCCAACGATATATGAGACAGATACTGCGCCATTTCCTTTCCCCAAAAACCAATTATTATTATTACTCCGAAAGGATGCCAGGCCCGCTGACTTCCTGTAATCTATGTAAAGCCGGTGCCAAGAAGAAACTTGAAAGGACACTGAGGACGAACTGAAGTTCTCATCGAGAGATTGCCACAGTCTAATTCCGAAGGGGCTACTTCCACTGAAAACTGAGGTTTTATAAGCTAGAAAAAGTCAGAAAACGAAATACAGATGTCGCCACTCGCGGCCGTTTTTGCAAGCAAACTGAGGTGGCGTCAAGATAGCTATTAGTGCATTACCATTAGGAATGTCATCGCCGCAAAAACTGGCCGGCGACCGATGTCTGAAGCCTCAACCATTGTGTGGGGTATTAAATTTTAAAAGGAGAGGAGACGCGCAGTGCATTCTCAATTCTCGGTGCACAGCTCAACCGCGCCATGAGGGAAGAGATGGCGGAGGGAATGCAAATCAATTTTGAGGAAAGAAAAGGTACAGTAACTGTCTCACTTTTCGATGTACACCTCAGCCGCGCCGTGGAGGGGAGAAAAGTGGAGAGGGTGATGGACCCTTAATGCGCTAGCATTAGTATATGGTCGTCGTGGGCGAAACCCGATGTCGTTGGCTGTTTGAAGACTCGGTGTTAGCGAGTGAAAAGTTCAGGGCCGTCACCGGAGAGTAAAAATGATGGCTACTGGACGTCTGATTTCAACTAATTGAACAATGTAAAACTAAATGAACTGTCAAATCGAAACTTAAGTTCTGTTTGGTGTAAGTGAATTCAGTTCGCGAAACAAAAACCGGCTCAGCGAGTTTGTGCTAATCTTGGTCTTGGGGGTGACCTCGGCCAAATTATAAATAAATAAACAAAATAAATATTGCCGCAAAGAAATCAGCTTCGCTGGCAACAGCACGAGAGCAGTATGCTATCGCCGCAGCCGATCACACCTCATGTTAAGCTACAACACACTGTCGCGCTGCGCATTGCACGTGTTCGTCCTTATTAACTAATACCACTATCGAAATATCGTCGCCAGACGCACCGACGACCCAGCAAAGCAAAACCGTGAGCGAACCAGGTTAAACACGTTTTTTCGCACGTCTACTCGGTTTAACTACGTAAATACCTTGCGTCTTTTTTAATTGCTCGAGAGAAAGTAAGCTAGGGAGACTGCCCTGAAGCTGATTAGCTGTCGCTGCAACTTTGGCTGGTGCCTGTTGTCGGTGGGCGCTGCCACTAATAGAGCTTAGCGTATCGAAAGAGTTATTTCGTTAATTCTTCCCCGTTTTTGGAGCTCTGACGTTGCAAGCCACATGCCACGAACAAAAGTAAAAAAACCGGAGTCCGCTTCAGCTGAAGAAACCAACTCTGATATTTAGTGTTCGTAAAAGTTTGATGATCAGAAAGCATAGCAGAGAACCTGTGTCATGTCCGGAATTAACTCCGAGATGTTTCATGCCTGTCTAACTCTGTACGCTCATAGAATAGTAAAAAGATCCGCTTAGGGACTAGCATGACCCGCTGTGCATGAGTACAGGAACGTGTAGTACCACGCTCTGTATACGACTGGCGGCGCTCCATCTGCTGCCTGACAACGCGGAAGGTTGCATAACGGCGTGATTACAGCCGTGCTTTGTAATGCGAAGATTACAGTTTCCTTAGTATACTAACTTCGCCGACTTTTCTATTTGCCTGATGGCACAAAGACATATGCGCAAAAGTGCCGACGTCAGTGCGTGGCTTTTACATATTGCTCTCGTGAGCCACTATAAAACTGGCAAATGCGGCAGAGTGAAGGCCGTTGCAAGCGTGTTTCAGCGTGGCTCGCGGATGCGAGGATTCTGAAACCGTCTCGCTGTCACTGTACGATGCGCGGCGCTGTTCGGCGCTACAGTGTCGTCTTGTAGCAGCGTTCTGGCATGGTACCAAACACTGTGAGATATATGCCGTAATCTCCGGTATACAGTCCGCGGACTATACATGTTTAAGTGTTGGTTTGGTTTATGGTTTATGGAGGTTTAACGTCCCAAAGAGACTCGGGCTGTGGCCGTAGTGAAGGGCTCCGGAAATTTTGACCACCTGGGGCTCTTTAACGTGCACTGACATAGCACAGTATACACGGCCGTCAAGCATATCGCCTCCATCGAAATTCGACCGCCGCGGCCGGAATCGAACCCGCGCCTTTCGGGTCAGCAGCCGAGCGCCATAACCACTCGGCCACCGCGGCGGCTGTTTAAATGTTGAAATTTCGCGCTTTTGCGGACTATCTGCATGGTGTTTTTTGTTGTTTTTGTTTTAAAAACTATTAGAGAGACCTCGGCGTGGTTTGTGCATGTTGATTGCACAGCAAGGTGGATATTCTATAAATGGTACAGCTCATTAATTAGACGAATAATAAACAAAAATTAACTGTAATAAATTTTGTTGTTTTTCTTTAATTTAAAAAGGCAAGGTTGTATTGCGAAATTGAAGGCTGTCAACATCAAAGGTAAGGCCAATTTTTAAAGTATCTTAATCGGCAATGAGGTTTAAAATATCCAACGTCAAAAGTACGCATCGGTAAGCTCTTGTGTTGGTTTTTCCGCATTGCGTCTTTATAAAACTGCGCCGCTCTCATTTCTGTATGCATCAAATCCAGGTGCCGCTTGACTATTTGATGAAGTAGACGTTAACATGATCTCGTGTCGATACCACGCGCAAAGTCATTTCATTAATATGCAACGCGATAAAGCCCACTCAGCGATCTTTCAAATACGTACTTTTGACGTTACAACTTTCGAAACACATTGACGATAAAAATACTTAAAAATAGGCTCACCGTCGATGTTCACTGCCTTCAATTTCGCAGTAGTATGTCGTCCCTTAAAATTAAAAACAAAAAGTTGATTGCTTAATTTTAGTTAATTATTCGTCTGCTGCTCTATAGCGTGCATAACGTCCCTTTGCTGTACAATCCACCTGAATATACCGCACCGATTAATCTCTCGCAAGTTTTAAAATAAATGCCTTCAAAAGTATACGGACGATACATTCTTTTTTTTACTATCACGGATATTCTAGTGCGAGGTTTTGTGATACAGGCGGCATGCGTGCACAAAGATTTTTATGCGCTGGTTGCATACCCGCTCCTGAGGACTGTGTATCGGATGCGGCCAATCTAGTAAAGCAAATTTTTATTGAGCACAAATTTAGTCCTGCGAACTATAATACCAAAAATGAGGGTACTTCACGTGGTATGTAATATATTAAAGAAAGTATTACGGTATTCGAGATATATATGTTTTTTTTTATGACGAAGACATCTGTTGAAACAAAAAAGCATATAGCAGAGAAAATAGTCCGAGTTTGACATTTCTACCATGAAATTAAGAGCATGAGTAAATAGCTCGTCTGCAATGAACATATCTCCTAATATTTGCTGTTGCAAGTTTCTTCTTATAGGATGGGGATTTTTATATTGTTCTGGATGTTCGTTAGCAAGCGAGCACTCGTTGCGGTGGCTCAGGGGCTACTGCGACCTGCGGTGGTTCAGATATCGAACCCGCTACCATGGGCCACTGAGCACGAGGTAGGGGGCTCAAACCCAGCCTCGGCGACTTGGCTTCAATGTAGACGGAAACGCCAATATCTTGTGTCCTGATATTTCGGTGCACGATAAAGAATACCACGTGGTCGAAACTAATCTGCGATACCAAGTTTAATTTAAGCTGCCTCAGGAGGCGTAATAATTTCTCAGAATTTCTGAAGAGATACAAGCCTTGCCTACGCTGCCGTGTGAGGAGCAATCCAGCAATTCCTGCTTGTTCACAGAGCATGAAAGAGTCAGCGTATATAGAGTCGAATGGGCGTGCTTTACTGCCGAAAAAGCACGACCAATACCGTAACGGCCACGTTCGCTTTACTTCCAACCACTCAACGTAGAGGACGAGCCATAGCTGAAACCTAATAAGTGCCCGATTCTCGCAGCACTTCGTCATCCTCCGAGTTTCCTTCACTTCCACTTCGGCAGGAAACTGCGGGCGGCAGCCAAGTAAATCGGTCTTTCGAGCGCGACTAACGTACCTCCTACGGCTATAGGCGCACAGTGTCCGGAGCTGCCGCACGTTATACCCGCTACTGGGCAATTTTTGCCCATCCGGCTCATCAGGACACAGTGCCACGGCGGCAGGAAAAGCCGTAGCACCGCATGAGCCCAGGAGAAGGCCCGAGGCACACTTCAAGTGCGGTCGCTGGAGCGCCCCAGAGCGCCAACCAGTGCTGCTCTCTCTGTGCCGGCCCGTTCTATACTTGGCCCCGGCATCTTGACCTTCTTCCCCCTTTTGTCATTGGTCGCTCGCGGGCCACTTGAGACGACAGGCTAGCCCTGCGGCCGCTCTAATGGCGCGCTGAGTAAAAGGAAAGGACAAAATCGTGGACGCGCACTGCCCTGCAGAGAAAATGCGTTGAAGTGCGACAGCATTGCGAGATAATATGGAACTATGTGCTGTAGGTTTCAACAGGAAGCGATGTGGGAAGAAACAGTTCCCTTCCTACTTCAGCGAAGCAAGCGTATCTCGCGTTAATTTCCCGGCGTTTTTTCCTTTCTTTGTAGCGAAGCAAACGCAGCTGCCATACATGTCCAACATTCTTGGACAAAAATTTTGAATTTTGAAAAATTTAAGGTACTGTACTGGAAATATTGAATGTAATGGTGCACTCTTCCGGTGTGTAGCAAAATCTTTTTTTTAAGCCTTTTCCATCGCTCGCAGGGAGCAGTTAAGACAGCCATAGCAAACCAATGGCATAGGAAACAAACGCTATAGAAAACCAATAGAAAACCAAACGATAGCAAAATCGTTAGTAGGAAAAAAATGCAAGCCTGTCGAAAAGAGATCTCAGGATATATTGATCGTTACAGTGAAATCTTAAAATATATGAAAAAACTGCGTTCATAAACTTTCTCGTTCAAAAACGCCTTTGTCCATAATTGCTGGGTATGTAACGGAAACATAAGCGCACAAGAAGTCGGGCACAAGAGAGAGACACAGGACACTGCGCTAACTTCCAAGTGAATTTTATTGACGACGCGGAAACACATACATACTGAGGCGCGTTTAACAGAACAAACAGGGGAAGAACTCAACGCATGCGCAAGCCATTTTCATACCCCCCCTCCCCATTTCCGTAGACAGGCTCTCGAAATTGTGTAGCATGACCAACCCTTTTCCCACCAGCTCAAAGAGGGGCAAGGGAACTTCTTGTTTGGCTAGTTGGTAATTTATCATTGTAATTTAAAGGCGCCAAAAACTACGCACACACACACATACGCACAATAGAAGAGAACAAGACAGAGCGACACTCACAACTGTTTTTCTTAGAAAAACCACACACACACACGCGCGCACACACGCACACACACACACACACACACACACACACACGCACACACACACACGCACACACACACACACACACACACACACACACACACACACACACACACACACACACACACACACACACACACACACACACACACACACACACATACAGTCAGCCAGTGCCTACAGTGATCAAAGAGGTGTGAAAAGAGACATCGGAACAAGTATGTGGAGTGCACTGAAGGGGTGGTATATCGAATTCCATTGGCTCGTGGTCGGGTAGGGTATACATAGAGCAGACTGGCAGATGCCTAAATGGAAGACTAAGGGAACACAAGCGTAATGCGGCACAACCAAGAAATGGTCACCTGCCAGAGCACAGACATAAGTGTCCCAACAAAACACGCTAGCCATTGTTCAGCGAGTGCATAGTTGAAGCCAAGAGCAAGGACGATTACATACGTGAGATAATACAAGCACGCATTATTCGCAAGAAGGCGGCCGAGAGCGTCAGTACGCGGATAAGGCAATAGCCTTCTCTGATGGAAATGGCTCGCGCATGCGTTGAGTTCTTCCTTTCTCGGTATGCGTGGTCAAACTTGCCTCAGTATACATATGCTCCCGTCACCTTACCTCCTGCATCGCTGCCACCTTACCTTGACCCTCCCACTCTGAACCACCCTCACACAATACCTGTGACAATGCCTCAACACTAGGCAGCACCCCACATACCCAACACACCCTCTTCCTCATGTGAGGACGGTCTGCGAGTTGCTCAACCAGCTGGACATGCATGGCTAGTGGACAGAGCTCTCCGTGAAGCCAGGCCTGTGGACGCCTGGACAAGTAGCAGCCCACCCTTGAGGACACTGTGTACTTTTTGCTTAAAAATAAAGTTGTAACCACCACCATTACCCTATCATTCCGTGTCGTCAATGAAATCCAGCTCCAAGTTAACGCTGTGTCCTGTTCATTTTCGCTCTCAGCGCAACACGAACGGGACGCAAGACGAAGGACTAGCACAAACAGGCGCTGACTATCAACTGGTTTTTTATTGAAGAACGAAAAGCGTATAAATACAAACACTGAACTACTTATCAATCAACAAAAGTTATAAGAACACGCGCAGCCTGTTCCGACATAACAATAAATTAACACGCGAGGTAATGGAAGCTTTTTATATTTACCACAACGGCACAAAATGTATCAGCAGCCCTTCCATAACGTTATCCGAGAGGAAATTGAGCTATCTGACCTCCCACGTGCCTTCCAGATAACTTTTGTTGATTGATAAGTAGTTCACTGTTTGTATTTATACGCTTTTCGTTCTTTAATAAAAAACCAATTGATAGTCAGCGCCTGTTTACGCTAGTCCTTCGTCTTGTGTCCCGTTCGTGTTGCGCTGAGAGCGAAAATGAACACTTACCAACTCGCCCAAATTTCCGCCTTGCTGTGTCCTGTTTCTCTCTCATGAACCGTTTTTTTGTGTTTGCATTTTCATCGACATGAGCAACCAATTAGCCTAGGAAACAGCCTTGTTGAACAGGTGGCACTCGTAGTATGTGTTCTTATCTTTTCTGCGTTTCTCGTAAAGTATTCTGCGTGTATCCATAGCAGGGTCATGAAAACTACGATAAACAGCCATGCTAGAGAGGCGCGAGCGGAGTGGAGCCGAAAATGATAGCTGCACGAGCCCCGAGGGTGCCATAGCGGAGCCACACTCGTTGCCTCAGCAGCGCCGGAGGTCGCGTCACATTAGATCAACGCTCAGCATCGCGTCGTGCTCTTCCTCCCCGAAATGGGGAGCCGTGACTACGTCGCTGCGAGCCTTCTATAGGCTCACAACCTGCGCACGTGCTCATAAGCTTGCAGCAATTTGCGGTTATCCGCACCCAGAATGAAACACGACGCTGGTTCTTCACAAGCTGCGGCTGTTGACGCTTGCGACGACTGGCCTGCGATGCTTCGTCGCGCCTTGGGAGACGACGTGGCCGTCGCCGGCGTCCAACCCGTGGCGCAAGGTCGTAGAGCAGTGTTCAGTTGAAAGAGGAGGGAAATGAGCGACTTTTTGCAAAATGTGCCCTTCCTTCGTCTCTGAAGTTTTAAAGCGACCGCATTAGAAGTCCCGTTCACGTGAAAAGCCGGCGCCCGTCCATGTCACGAAAAGCTGGTGGCCCAGCGGCCATGGTGCGCAGGTGGAAACCTGCCCGCCAATGCAGGTGGCAATGAGATTAAATCAGATAAATTCAATGCAATTGACACCTGCCCACATTGACAGTGCGCATCAGGTCTTGAGACAGACGGCCTCCCGAAGAACTGTCTGTGCAAAAGTAGGCCTTACAGGAGCTCGGGAAGAACAACCTGCCGGGACAGTGGCGCATCGCTTAAACGCTGCACTAATGCGCCAGTCTAGTGATGTGAGGACAACCCGCGATCCATGAATCTATGAAAGAGAAGGAGCACTTGCGGCGGAAGGGATCTCTGATGCTATCGCACTCTACTCTTAAGGTTAGGTTAAGCATCGTCCATTTTTTTTCTTTCCTTTCAGAATAATTGTAGGTTGCAGGAAGGCACAGTTTTTGTCAGAACTATACGAGACACTATATAGCTTTGCTCTACGCCTCTTAGCTTAGAAGTTCCATGCAAAAGCCTCTTGACTAAACAGCCCTTCGTCAATAGGGACAGCATGTCGCTCCACCGGCCGTTGGACACTTCTTTAAAAGCAGTACCTGAGAAGGCCGTGCGCGTTGCGTGAGCGTTGCAAGTGGTGCGTTTAGCAGAGCTAAGGGTGGCATCGATCAGAAAGAGTAATTTGAATGAAACGTAGTCAGTTAGCTGACGCCCTGGATTATGTACAAGCACGCGCTTTGCTGTTTTCTGAGAAGATGGAGTAACAATCTTCACTTATCATGCACCAAGCTATCGGCACGAATCAGTCACTTCACGGGCATGCATGGTCCTTCGTTGCGAGCGCCAAGTGGCGCGCGTGCGACTACGGATTCACGTATCGTCAGGGATCATCGTGGTGCGATGCAACCTGGTAATATTTACTCTCTCAGCTCAGAAAGCACGAAATTCGCGCGCTGAGGAGCAGCAGACATGGCGACAGTTACCTGCATACGAACAAGTCTCGAATTGCGTCTCTGTCAATGAATGCAATGCCAAATGCCGACCACGGACGTGTCCGCTGTTCATTTCAGTTCTACAAAATGTCACAGAAAAGAACGTGCACTGATGTCCCTGCGGAATCGCAAGGAGTTCAATGCGCTTTCCTTCTGCACCATAACTGACAAGGTAACAAGCTATTAGCAACGATGGGAACAAACAAGCAAATGCAATGGCTCCTTGACGCTTCTTGCAACTTTCCGTGCCTTACTAAACCGAGGACGTTATTCGAGCCAGCGCATTGCTGAAATGAGGAAAAAAGAAAGGTGCTTTGACATGTCTGTCTACAGTTATTTTCTAGTTTTCACAAAACCACCTAGCACATCTTAGTACTTTAGTGCCTATTAGGTTCACGCACTTCGACTTATCTGCGAATGCTTCCTAAAAGCTCTCGTTGACGTGATCGCTCCTGCCGAGCATAAACACCGGCGCTGAGATTACTGCACTGATTTTCATAAGTAGTAACGGGTATCAACATCACCGCAATGCTGGAGTTTCTTGGGTAGTAAATTGAGCTGCACATGAAAACTGGGCACCCTATAAAGCGATCCGTTCCTTAATAACGAAGGTTTAGTCACTCAGTAGAGTAGTGCTGCCATAGAAGTGAGGATTTAACCCAGCTAATAAAGAAATACTTCTTCAACCGGCAACATTTTTCGTACTGCAACATCATAATCGGATTTCTAGCGCAATGCACTTCAGTTTGAGAGAGAAGGCAGAAGGAAATGTTCATGCTGCACGATGAATATCACACTGGCACCTTAATACAATGCTGCAATGAATGAAAGTACATAAATCACCTTCTCAAATATAATGGGCCCCGCATAAAGCAAAAGCACTGCTCTTTGCTGAGCAAACAGCTTCTGGAACCCCAACTTCGTAGACAGTATAACGGCACTGCAGATCGCTCTTCGCGTAAGTCCTCAAATAAAGAATACGGGAGAACACCTTGAAGTCGCGCTCCTCGATGCTGCTCAGCGTCAATTCGATGAAAACAAAAAGGCACTACGGGCGCTCACCAGAAGCCAGCTCCGGTCCGAGGTCCGACGGCATCCCATGTTGCAAGTTGCCTGCCCGAGGGCCGCTCGGCAATTAGCAAGAGTCGGGCGTGGTGTCGCTCTTCAAAGGGGGCGGTCCGCGAGCCCGGAAAGCTCAGATTTCTGTTCGCGGCATATCACTCGCGCGGCTTCCGACACCTCGAGACGCGGAAGCCGATTGGCGCGGCCGCAGCTTGTACTGGGCCACAAAAGGGCGCCGCTGTTGTCTAGATAGCCGCGTACCGCGCGTCACTTTGCGCCATCCCAGGGGCCGCGGCGCGCTTTATAATCTCGGCCACCGAGGAGGGCCCAGCGGCGGCGAAGAATGGAGTCACGGTCCAGGGGAAATCCGGATCCCCCCTCGGAACGCGTGCCAAGTGCAAGGCCCGCACCGTGCCGTCCGCGAGGAAAGCGACGCCGTGCGATAACCGGGTCGTCCCGTTCTGGTGCGGCGGCCGCGATGGCCCAGCGCGGCGGCGGCGGCGTGCTGAGCGCAGCAGAGCCTGCAGAATGGCGTGCCATCGGGGCCCATTCGTGATGGCCCGGGATGCGTGCGCGGGGGCGTCGTCGGCACCGCCAAGCGTGCCGCCGCATTTCGGGTCCGCGGGGAGGAGCGTCGACCCTGAATAAAGCTTGCCCGCTCGAGCCCAAACGGCATCGAAATGCAATCCGGCCGACCGACGCACTCTTCTCCTTCGCGTGCCCCTGGGGAGCGGAGTGGCGTGAAAACCGTGCGGTCATCGTGTTGCCGGCGCACGCCGGGGCGTCGTGGGAAGACGCGGTGTGCTGCGCTGGCCATTCTGTTGCGCGCTTTTCACCCCTTTGACGCTAAACGTCAAAGCTCACTGCGCGTTCGCTTTGGCAAGGTGTTCCGCTTCTTCTTTCCTGGTCTGCTTTTAGTTTTCTCCCTAGCTCTTACAACAACAACAAAAAATAGAGGAGCCAAGATTATCGGTCAAAGAGGAGCCCTAATGGTACCTTGTGGCTGCTTTTTTGGCATTCCTTGAGCCCATCTCATCTTTTTGATTGTTTAGTTCTTTATATAAAAAATGGGGCTGGCATCTGCACCCGGTCATGTCAGAGCACCCTGTCACGGTCGGCACTACTTGCGACTCAAGAACATCAAGACAAGTCTTCTCAGCTCTAAATATATGACAGTCACCAACCAAACGCTACAGTTCTTACAAGCTGTTGTAAAATTTCACAAAACACGTCCGTCCGCTGGGCATGCAAAATTATGAATGGGCCATCATCTTGAGCAAGCGCTGCTTGCAGAAGTAAGTATTTACAATCTCGTTTTTTTTTTCCAGGTTTTTACCAACCATCTATCGAAATTATTGTATACTTTCCGGGCTACTTCTTTTTTAACCTTCTTCACTAGTCCAGTTTTCAAGGCCCACTTTTTTGTGGACACGTTGTTCAGTCCTTACCCCTTCCCGTCCTTTTCTCTACCATCTCTGCCACTTCCCTGCATACCTCAATTGCCCCGAATCGTCTGCTCGTCTACAGCATTCCCTTTTCTCCTCCCCCGTTGCAATCCAGTGTCCCCATTATCCATACCCCTCTCTTCCGACATGGCACGCCTGGCTACCATCTGGCGGACGAATCGGTCTTGGTCTGACTACTAGCGCCGGACATCCTCGACGTTTAGTGCTACATCGCAATAACATTTTTTCTCTCTCTCACCCCCTCAGTAACGTGGCAGAAATGTTCCTCCTCTAGTTCGCAAAACGGACGGCGATAATGTCTGCGGTGCTCATCATTTCACGTGTGAGTTCTTTTCGCTCGCAGGCAATGCATAGATACATATTAGTGAACGCTTTCGTCACGAACGGTTCATAGTATACAGATACACCTTGTGCATAGCAGAGTAGCAATTTTATTTTCAACCGCATTTCCACAAAAGCGCTGAACTGGAAACTGTTTTAGCGCTTTGCGCATTTCCAGTTTATGTATTGAGGCTCCCCACTGTTGAGGAATTCAGCCACTCTGCCTGATTTTCGCGGCGGTTTCACTACACATTCATAGCGCAAAAGTAGTTTCCAGCATGGCATTATCTAGCGCTGACTTAATGGCTGCCGTGGGACTGTTTCCTCGCCTTTGTATTTAGCCTGCGCTTTTTCGATAGTGCCAACCGCTTATTTTTTTCTCTGAGCAAGTTACGCTGTTATTTTATCCAGTTACAATGCCGATTATACGCTACGCCGAAACTCCGCGCAGCTTTAAAATGCCGTCAGAGGCCATCAACGTGTGAGTCTAAACTTCGGCACTGCCTTTCACAGAAAACTCAAGGCGATGGACCCGCTTTGACCAAGGCAGCATTTGTCTTTTGTAACCAACGCTTCTTTCGTTTCTGACCATATTCGGGCATAAAAAATTATCACGCCGAGGAGTTGCTCGCGCACGCGTGATCAGTACAGGCCGGGGTTTCTGGTTGCTTCTGAAGAACGTGTGCATGCGAGATTGAGAATTGTACCGCACGGAAAAATGCTTCGCTTTTCTTTTTCGTGATATATGACTGTCAAACTGAACCATCCACGCCCGCTGCATTCAAGTTTCTTTCGGTGCTGGTCAGGGTTCTCAAACTGTCACAGCGCTTGTGAAGGTTATCGCTTACTTGCCAACAGAAACGGGGTGGGAATTATTTCCTGCTAGGACGATCACTTGCTTCCGCCTAGTATTGACGAGAGTAGAATAGGGAAGTTAAAGGCCGATGCCTGAACTGAAGTTGGGTTGTTCCCGCATCCTTGCAGAAATGAACATTATTGAGCCACTTTAATCTGCTTACGTTGAGACAGAAGTGACCGCCTTCAAATCTCTATAGACGCCGGTGGCGTCGCCTTGAATATCACCAAGATTTTTATCAGCGAGCTGCGAGCCTGTGGCGCTAAAGCTTTAAGCAGCATCATGATGGTGGCATTTCTGCGTGTGTATGAACCGAACTCACACGCACGCACACACGGAAATAGGAAGGCAAGCGTTTACTCCTGCTAGCACGAACGCCTGTGCGCGCGTGCGTCTCCTCCCATCTCCAAGGGTTGAGAATTATATAAGGAGGTCCCACAATTGCGGACACCGGACGTACTCTCCTGATATAAACCACGATATAAACTCAGTGCCAAACTTTTTCACGCAAATAGACAAGCAGAATTACACCCACGCCTCGCATGAAAGCAAGGAAAAACGCTTGCGGATAGCGTCTTTTTCTAGAAAAGACTGACCGCCAGGCCTCCGGAAAACCTAAAAAAATACGCCATGCGCAGTAACAGATCTCCACTAGGTTCATTTTTCACGTTCTTCGCACCCTGGCGTACCCGCTCTGTCAGCCTGAACACGCGCGCCCATCTGCATGCACGGATATCCACGCCAGTGAATTAGTGTCTCCGGTTGCCCACTCTTCTTATCCGGGGTGCCGTTTGCAAGCAGCGTGCCTCCCGAGCTGCACAAGTTTTTACGGCCAGCTAGGGGGCAACTTATTTCAATCTATTGTTACCCCGTTTACAGGCTCGTTCTACAACACCCTGAGAAGCAGCTATTAGTGCCAATCTTGACGAGAATTTTCCTTTCACGCTGTGCCTTCGTTGCTCGCGGGGCCACTGACCCCGGCCGCATTGGGGCAGCGCAGCGGACGCCTTCGGCCTGCGCTGGCAGTGACAGGGCGAGGGCTGCTCCTTGGCACGTCGCACGGCTCGTTCGCGCAACCGGGCTAATTAACGGCTGCGCGCGGGAAGGCGCCATCCGAGAGCTCGTACGGTGGGCACGTGGTCAGCTAGGAAAGTAAACACCTACGCCGACACCAGAGATGCGCCGAAGTACAGAAAATTGGGACGTTCTGCGCACATTCTGTTCGCGCACGTTAAGCTCATTCCCCGTGAAATCAACGGAAGGCGCGGGTCGCTGCCCTGCCGCTGAAAGTAGGCCGCTGTCGCTGCTTTAAGGAGGCCTAGCGCCGGTCGTGCGATGCCAGACTTCGTGGGCGGGATCGCCGGTAAAGTATGATTAATTAAATGCTTTTAGATCAGTTTCGACAAAGCTTGTAGCAAGTTTGCCGAGCCCTCTGCCTGGCAGGCGGGCTCTGACGTCCCAGTCTCTGTCTGTGTTCTCTTGCGTCTTAACTTGAGTGTTGGGCTTAGACGTGCAATTCTCAAAGAGGTCTTTAAAATCCGCCCTTTATTGGATGTCGCGTTCCGATGCGAACTGGAATAGGAGTTCTGCTCGAAATGGTTTCAGCTCACCTAGAAGTTCAATTTCTTTCTTTTTCTTCTCATTTAGGGATAAATTATTTTTTTATTTCGTTTTTGCTACGCACTTACTCTTCGAGTCCTTTTCCCCTACAAAACAGGCTAAGTGAAGCTTTTAAGGATGTATGTCATGGTTTCCGACTTGAAAGGCGCCGGGAAGGGTAAGTGGATATCACAGACTTCTACCATTTCAGTGCCTTGATACGGTAGCTCCCTGTAAACAGAATAGCATAAATTTTCTGATAGATTAGTCTTTGTTGGCTGCGGAAAATTATTCGCATGCCGCAGTAATTACCAGTGTCCACGATTTGATTGGTCTGTTCAACAAGTCTGGCATACATTAGTATCACTGCACTGAAAATCCGCCAGCAAATGTATTGATCGCTTTCTGCTGGCATAAAATATCGCTAATCATTAAATTACTGTGCGGAAACTGTGCGAGAGCCCTCTTATGCTACCTATGGCATCAAGACTGCCAGAACCGAGACCCTCGTTAAGCTATTAGCAGACAAGGCAAATGAAATGAGGGGCTCGTTTGACAAACATATTAAGGAAGCGAACAATCACCGAAACTAAGGTGCAGAGGGGAATGTTTCTATTTTTTTAATATCTAGTGCCAGTCAATTAGTTTTTCTTAAAGAAAATTACTTATAAAGCAGCAGAAAAAACAACCATGCCGCCGGTGGGATCCGAACCCACGACCTCCGAATATCGCGTCCGGTGCTCTTACCAACTGAGCTACGGCGACGGCTGTCCAATCTGCTGCTTTCGTGGGTATTTATGTTTTGCGTGTAAGCGAACCTTGAGAGCGTTCACCAGCGCCACCCTCGTCCATAGCGGTGGACGTAGCACGTCCTGTAATACCGCAAGTGTGACGTAGAATGTCATCTAGAACGTCATATATATATATATATATATATATATATATATATATATATATATATATATATATATATATATATATATATATATATATATATATATATATATATATATATATATATATATATATATATATATATATATATATATATATATATATATATATATATATATATATATATATATATATATATATATATATATATATATATATATATATATATATATATATATATATATATATATATATATATATATATATATATATATATATATATATATATATATATATATATATATATATATATATATATATGGCAACGCGCGGAGGAATGTAACCTCGACTGAGCAAGTCACAAATGCCGGGGGAAGGGGAGACGGCACGGGCACCCTCATCAAACAGGCAGCATGCGCTGGAAACGAGCCGAATATGATGACGGAAATGTCGAACGAGTGAACTTCTGCGCCATTTAACAGCAAACGAAGTGTATAACACTACGCAAATTTCCATTCGCGTGATCCATCCGCGATCGTGCGCGACGAGATCGTTTTAATGTGGACAGTTATCAGGCGACGAGCGTGCGAGGCACTCGCTTTCGTGCTTGGTTGGATTCCGCTGCAAATCGGGTGCGTTGGGCGGCGGAAACCAGGGCAACGGCCCGAATTCGTTCAGCGTGGAGCGGGCAGCGTGGAGCGGGCAGCTTGGAAAAGCATGAGTCGCTTCTCTGCGCTCTAATATTCATGCGTTTCCGGGGCGACAGTCGTGGCGCGTCGTCCTGTTCCAAACCAGCACTGCGTTCGACACACTGAAGACAACGTCCCGGCACCACATTGTCATTGGCGTCGAATGGCCCATCTCGAAATAATGAGCAGTAGGCCCAATCGTAGCAGCTGTGGATGAGGCAGCAAAGCAGCCGTTTCGTAATAGATGGCGTCTCGCTACAAAGTCTGAGAAATGCTAACTCTTCATTTTAATCGAAGCTAAGATAACAGAGCCCTGTCCCGTAATATATATACAGAATGAAATTTATAAAATGCCCCTTCACCGCATCATCCAAAGAGGGGAGACGACTTCTCCATTAAATACCAGAGAAATTTGTTATAGGCTACCTTCGGAGAAAATACGACAGACCTTCGATATCCATTCATCTTTGAGCGCATGGTGTAATTATTACGGCTGTTTCGACGGCCGGGAACGTGTGCAGAAAGGCAATGCACTTGCACGAGTGGCTAACGCATTACTAAACCAGTGCGACGACATGAACGACAACTGAGGGGCGCGGATGGAACAGCGAAGTGAGCAGTGGCTCCGCCCATGCAGGGTGGCGCCCTTGTAGACCCCCCCCCCCCTTTCCCCTCTACCACGCAAATGACAGTTGTGCCGCTGTCCTAATCACACTAATCGCGTTCCTCTTATGTTTTACTTCCAGTCCTATCCCTCAATGCGGATGAACCTTCCAGAAGCCTATGTTTTCTGCTAGCAATTCCCCATGAAATGGGATTTTATTCAATCCGAAATTGCGATGCATACGATGGAATTGAGCGCAGGAGCTGTTTAGTATATTTTACTGAAGTGAAGTAGACGCAGCTATTCTGTGCGCTGGCGGTTGCGTTTTGCATCTCACTGCGATCATTCATATAACGCGTCTATAGATGCTGCTCAGGTCAAGAATTCCAGCGTAGTTCCATAACCGCGCCTGTAGCGATTTAGAAAACTTCTGTTCCTGTTGCATGGTAATAAAACGCTCTCCCGGAGTAGGTCTCGGGCAACGGCGCCGGTAGGGTGCAATGAGACATAAGCTCAGAGTTTGCAAATAACAATTCGTCCTAACTGCGCCCACCAGTAATGACCTCTTTTAACGCAATAGCGATAGGGAGCCCGTGTTGCAGAAAAGCGTGTCGGTCGTGAGAGAAAAATCAATGAAAAATCCCCAGAGAAGCGACCTAGATGGCAGGTGAGTGACCTGCCACCAGACTGTGAGCAAACTGCCCATCGCGGCAGGTGGCAGTTATATTAATGACTGGTCGCGAGAGGCTGCCCTGGGCCTGACAAACCCCACCGATGGCAGCACCTGCCATCGCAGGGCGGTGGCGCATCGCTTAACCGCTGCACCACTGTGCCGGGAGAGTTGTGAGGACTTCTAGGGATTTATACGTCAAAAGTAGAGGAGGACCAATTCCGCATATATGGGCATTAACCTATTAACGCTATCGCGTCATACCGTAAAGGCGGAGCTTAAGTGTTCCCTCCAATTTTTTTTTGGTCTGAATGGCCCCTCAGAAGATAGATCAACACTGCGTGATAGTTACGTTGAACATAGTTAATGTGCGCACTTATTAGAGAGGCTTGGGAAAAATAATGACCACTCTTTTGCAACAGCTCTACGTGTCCAACATTCTTGGACACAAAATTTGAATATTAGAAAATTGTGAGGTACTGTTATGGAAATATCGAAGATAATGGTCCATTTTTCTGACGTGTAGCAAAATATTGCTTTTAGAGTATTTCCATCGCTCGCAGGGAGCAGTTAAGATCGCTTAGAAAACCAATGAGAACGCTTTGACAATCGCAAAAACTTATTAGCAAAAGAATGCAAGCCTTTCGAGGGGAGATGTGTCGATATATTCATTGTTATTGTGAAATCTTACGATATATAAAATTGCGTTCATAAACTATTTCTCGTTCAAAAATGATTTTGTCATGAATGGTTGGGTGTGTCTTTGATAAGCGTGTCTTGAGCCTCTGAAACCTCTGCAGGTAACAGATACAGATACAGATAAGTTTATTTCCAGATTCAACTGGAGGGTTTTCTGGCTAAAAGCTGCATGGGCAGCTTGACGGGGTCCAGGAAACCCCTACAAGCTGTAGCACACGAACGGTACAAGCAATTTTCAAAACTCGTGACACATACAGTAGTATAATATTTAAAAAAAAAACACTCGACACATATATACACTGACTCGAATAATGTTTAAAAAAAATTAGAACACTAAAATGGCCATACATATGTTGAAAAAAAATATTGAAAACATTAGCACTCAAGCAAAACTTTCAACAATCAACAAGTGGAGGCATAGAATGGTATTTGAACAAAATATTTCCGCAGCTCAGCTTTTGTATATTCCGTTGTATGTTGATAAGTGTTTAAAACATGGGTCAGATTATAAGACAACATTTGTAATTCATAGTTGGTGCGAAAGCGGGGTATGTTCCATGAGCTCGCCCTTCTTGTATGTATGTTAGCACCACGCGTGTCTAAATATGGTAAGGTGGAGTAAAAACTGACGATAGATGCCGTGGAAGAATACATTTTCTGCAATAACTTAAAATTATACAAAAGATCAAAGCGGACAATGTTATGAGCTTGGAAGGCGTATTTCGTAGTGGTCATGATATCTATACCGGCGATTATTCGAACAATTTTCTTTTGCAATACCAGAAGCTTATTTATGTTATTTTTAGTCATTGTGGCCCATACTAAGCTACAGTAGTTAAGGTGAGAGAAAAATAATGCATAATAAATTTTTAATTTACATTTTAAAGGTAAAGTTTCACGGCATCGCGAAAGGGCTCCGCAGACTGACGATAGTTTTTTGCAGAGGTGTTCGACGTGGGCATCCCAGTTTAAATGACACGAAAAATAGACTCCAAGGATTTTGTGCTCTTCAACAATTTCTGTTTGTTGATTTTCAAAGTATACCATGCAATTCGGTGTTGTCGGTTTGTTTCTTGCGCGAAATATTATAGCCTTGGACTTTTTAGGGTTTATCTCTAATTTATTCATCATTTACCACCTAGATAATGTATTGAGTATATCATTACATTTTACAACTAAATCGTTAAGGTTAGGGCCTGAAATAAGTATTGTACTATCATCTGCGTATATTACAAAATCAATGGAAGGATCTATGCCAACAATATCATTTATGTATGCATTAAACAAAAGCGGTCCCAGTATGCTCCTATTGCTTCGCCATCATACGGGCTAGTGGAACACGGAGAGCGCAAACTGTGGGAAGCGCGAGCATAAGAACTTCTTTAGGGTCGCTAATTATAGCAGAAAGGTGGGCGAGTTGATGACTGAAATTTTGCAACGCTGCGCCATCGTAAAGAGCGGACACGGACACGTAGATGAATAGTGTAGACAGGACAGTCGCTAGACCGCGACAATGAACAACAGGCAATCCCCGTGGAAATTCTTCGGATTTACTACTTCAGCTGCGAAAAAGTGAAAAAGAGAGGGTCTGTAGTGTACCAGGGCTTGAATTTGACCAACCTGAGTAAAAGCACCTGTTTCTGCCAAGACCCATAAAAGGAGTAACATTTCGAGCCACGCATCTTGACGGAAAGTGACTCCTGGATGGGACAAGTCTTCAGATTTCTGCAGAAGCACCTCAATTTGCTACATGTTAACGATATTTATCTTATACGCAACTCAGCGGACGTTGTAAGCTGTTTTGCAGGCAAGGAACGAGCTTCTGGAGACCTCTTTTGCATTTTCTGTGCATGCAGCGCATTTATTTTTTGCTTTTCCACAACCAGAATCACAAAGTGTAGTCAAAGATTTTTTCGACAAAATTGGAGCAGTTACTTTTCAAAGCTATATTGGTTAATCTTATTGACAACTGCTTAGAATAGCTCTAATTTTATCTTGCCTGGGCATTTGTTTTTTATTTACGGACTGATTTATTGACAGAAATATGTAAGGAGAGGTTGGTGCCTCACAGCGGCGCCGGATGTTGCTTTTCTGCATACGCGGACAAATCATATTTGTTCATTTCAATGAAGGGCCTATGTTTACAAAACAAAGCTGTATACCAGCTGTATCAGGGAAGACTAAAAAAATTTCAATAAAGAGGTCTTTTTGAGGGGTAAATATGGCTTTTGCGTTTTAGTATACCCAGTATTGGCATGCAGACACCGGAAAGCTCGTGAATTGGCTTAAGTATTAAGCTGGTTAACTAATTTCTGATAACTTTTCAACTATTACCGATAGGCAGCTGGTTGCAAATAGAGATAAGTAGCCGGTTAATAGCAATAGTCATATCAGTTTTTAGAATTTGTAAAACGCGCTTACCCTCGCCGCTGTGGGTCGACAAAATTTGGCTGCCTCGTGCAAAAATACATGCGCTTTCGAAAGCATGCAGGCAGAGCAACCCCTCCAGTGCACATAACTAGTCGAGAAAGCCGAATTTTGTCGAGCCACAGCGCCGCGGGTAATCGTGTTTTCGAAAATCTAAAAACTGATATTGCTGTTACTAACAACCGGCTACAAATCTCCGATTGCCACTATAGGCGCTAACACTAGTAGTTATAAAGTTAATCATTAAAAATTTGTTAACCAGCTTACTACTTAAGACAATTCACCGGTTTTCTGACGTCCGCCAACACCGGTAATACTATGCAGCAAAAGGCATATTTTTACCCCAAAAAGCCTTTTTTTTTAATTTTGAAAGTGTTCGCTGTAATACCCTGCATATAGGCTCCTCTCTTGTGCGTGTTTAACTGACGTATTCTGACGTTTTGTGACGAGCGCATCTGAGACTACCTCGATGCTTCTGCAGAAGATAAGGTGTCGAGATACGTTTAAAAAAAACTGCTATTCTCCGTCTGCTAGACCTTCTTTAAGCATCCCTCCTTTTTTACACTGGTGCAGTGCTCGTCGCGGTGTACATGC
>NC_135497.1:252149013-252162514 GCF_052857255.1 Amblyomma americanum
TGACTCAAGGGGGAGACGGAGGAGTGTGTGAGGAAACTAAACAAAGGCACGGTACCTGTCCCCTTCTGAGTTGGCACCTGAACTACCTGGACCGCGCTTAGGCGGAAAGATGAACCGGCTGAAAAAGAGTCGAGAGAGAAAGAAGTGGATTAGCGTACCGCACGTGGTCTGTGTATAACCCACATGTCTGGGCACATGTCTGGCTGGGTATAACCAGGCTGTAACGTCTGGGCGGGAACGATACCCCCTGTCTTTCTTCAAGCGAGAGGCATTGAACAATGAAGGGGGTGGGGAGGAGGAAGAGAGAGAGATGAGGTGGTAGAGGTTTTATCCGTATTTATACAGCAGAAGGAAACGGATAAATGTTGGCTATATACAAGAACTGCTTCATGCCTGTCAGCCACCTGAACGGCGGCCTGCGGAAGGTAAAAAAGATAGACAGCAAGAGCACAAAATGAAATGAGTAGTAGGAGAGGGTATAGAAGAGGGAAGTGCACAAAATGAATTAAGCCTGCTGGACATTGAGAATGAAAGCCGCTTCGAGAACAGAAACGAAGCTCGCCATCCCTGCAGCCTGCCTCCCTTCTCCGGCGGCATATACGCAAAGGTTTTTATGTTAGCAACAAAATTGATCGCGGTCCGAAGACTTGGTCCAATGCAGCTGTTTCACGGTCGCCCGCACGGCAGTATTGTAACGTGAGCCTCTCCTTTCTTGCAGTGTCTCGTCCATTTTCCTGTGCTCCAGACCGTGAAATACTGGTTAGTGATTACTTTGCGTACAACCCCAAGTCAATCAGCCGAACCCAAAGCAAGGCAGAAAGGATACCACAAAATTGGAAGCAGATCCGCTGGCCTGTCATAGGCATGCTGGAAACATGCATAATGAATTCACTGGTCGCTGAGCAGGTTTTATTGCGAAGGTGATCGAAACCTTCGGAACTAGACTGACCTAATCAAACAGTGAGGTCAATAATTCTCCACCACAGTTCTTTTTTTACACCACATTTTTTTTTACTGATTTCCCATCTTGTTCAGCAAAGCCGGTGCAACGCCTTATCAGTTTCCTGTTTCACCAAGCAGGGTGTGTTATCTGGTGTGAATTATTCCATAATAAACATCCTAGACGCCAAAGTCAACCATCACCGCTCGGCTTTGCTATGCCTTGGGTTTAGGTTTATGTTTATAGGTGTTTAACGTCCCAATGCAACTCAGGCTATGAGGGACGCCGTAGTGGAGGGCTCCGGAAATTTCGACCACCTGGGGTTCTTTAACGTGCACTGACATCACACAGTACACGGGCCTCTAGAATTTTGCCTCCATCGAAATTCAACCGCCGCGGCCGGGATCGAACCCGTGTCTTTGGGGTCAGCAGTTTAGCGCCATAACCACTCAGCCACCGCGGCGGCATCTTTGCTATGGCGTTAGCTCTCTTAAAAATTTCTAGAAAAGAAAACAGAACTAGGTATGATTAGATATTTATAGAATGTTTTTCTAACTGAGTACGTCAGCATAATTCCCTTCTGAGCACCGTTTTTCAGGTTATCAAGGGCGTCGCAATATTATATTGGGTGTTTCAGGGAACCTGAGACCTTCAGGAATCGTATTGCAGATCCGTGTGTTAGCGCTTTTGTAAAGCAGCGCATTAGATATGCCCGTTGAGTGCCTCTTGTCTTTAGTAAAGACTTAGTCGAAATAGACAGTCATTGCTGCACCTGACCTTGGTTTATTGAAATTTTCCCCCCTGTTTTATTTTTGTAGTGATAGTTCCGCACGGCACTTTCGAAAAACAATTGACAAAAAGTTATGTGAAGAAGGGTCAAATATGCGAAGGTAACGTCAACTACGAAGAAAGGAATATTGGAGTCACCAGTTACGCACACAGGTGCAGGCAACTGAGCAGCGATGAAGCGGCTGTTGAAACTGCCAGCTGAAACATGCGCGGCGTCACGGCGTTCCTCTTTCGGGGGCACAGTAAATTCGATTTCGTTCGCGAAAGTTGCGCAGCAGAGGGTAATTTTACTTGTTCATCTTTTGAGCTTACAAATGGTGCAATCCAACTGGGATAGCTTTAGCATTTTGCCAGCAGGGTGCTGCTATTCGTAAAGGGGTAAATGATACGGCAAAGCGCCGCCAACTGTCCAGATTCCGATCGAATAATGCCGTTCTGAATTGCTGATCTTTGGTGCTGTTGGTGCTGTTGGAGACACTGGCGCTGGGTTCAACCCCACCGCAAACCACCAGTGTTGGAGACGGAGGGGCCCTTGAGTTGACTGACTCGTTCAGCACCGTAGGTCCCGGCTCCGAAGGACGGTGTCGGACTCCGTTAAGAAGGAAACTGTACGGTAGGTTTATTTTACATATTCACAGTCGAGATATGAGTGTGTCGTTAACAAACGAGCGCCTCGTTAAATACACTTCGTATTCCCCAGACCTCTGACTGGGAATAACATCCGGAGAATAATGTCCAAACAAGTGAACAGGTGAAGACACTGATGGTACCGCCCACGGCAGGTGGCGGTGCTGATGCTCTCTCACAGCTCGGTCGATGGAAAGGGAGAAACAGTGCTCCAATACTGATGCGTCGATGACGCCACGACGACCAGGTAGATGCCTTCATGAAGCACGCCGATTACCAACAGGTGCACAGGGACAAAGACGCATCGAACACTGGCGCGGCGATGTTACCACAACTGACAGGCGGGCGACCCCGTGGGAATCGAATGTCCAGCTGACTCCCAGCAGGTAGATGTACATCCTTGCACCTCACCGCCTGTTGTCCGAGACGCTGGTACTGTCGAAGTCGCAGCCGTCTTTCAATTATCCCCGGAGTGACCGATGAATAGCCTCACTCCGTCCAGCGAGCCGAGGCAGACACGGCTACCTGGCGCCGCCATTGTCGCCGCTGCTGCAGCCACTGCCTCAGCGAACGCCAGACCTCGCCGCTGCATGCCATCCCGATGACTCATCCGCCTTCACGTTGGGCTTTCACGAATTTCTCCCAGGTCCGAGTTCCCCGGTCTTAACAGTGCGCACTACAGAACTGTAACGGGGTCTACTTTAACATAGTAATGCAAATTATTTTCGCAACTTACCCCTCATCGTCTTCGGCGGTGTACACGCGCAAAATGAAAAAGAGAATGCCTTAACAGAAGGAAAAAATTATTCACATATATACTACAGAAATAAGAGACAATTGAGTGTCACCACACGAGCTGTTATCGGCTCGACTATTTGCCTGCAGTGGCTGGGTATTTCGCAAGCACAGTTACTCAGTTTGTTTGCACGTGCTGCGACTTTATCAAGCTTCTGTCGACACTCGTGGAGCTGGCACTTAGTCTTACGAAGCTGCAATTTTAGTTTGTGCAGCTCGAGATTGCGGGTGGGCTTTGCATTTGCAGTTTGACAGGCTTTGACCAAACTTTTCACATCTAAAAAAAATAGTAATAACAAACGGAAAGGTGTACTTCCAGTCTGTACCTTTTTTAGTGTTTAAAGCTCTGAGGTACTGACAAGCGATCGATCTATGTTGCCAACGAGGCTCACCGTCATAGCTGCGTCTGTAGCGCCGTCGATGGCCGGGTAGTTGGGGCAGGAGATATCCGGAGCGTCCGCTGCTGTGCAGGCATGCGCTGCGATACGTCACTTTGCTGATAGCCGAAAGTCTGGTTTGTTCTTGGTTAAGTAACGTGGAAGCCCTTCGAATACCCTCGGAACAGCGTCAGGCTTCAGCTCGGGTAGCTCACTACGCAGCGAAACAGCGCCTTCGTTCTCAATGAACTTGTCGTACCGAACGATGTTCCGAACCAGCAATTCATTTTCGGAGGATGACGCATCTCCACTTCTATCGCAGTTTGCCGTCAGACCGGAAAAGAAAAAGTTGACACGTTTTTGCCGTTGCCCATGTAGCCGGAGCGGTCGAGCGTCAAGTAACAAGGCGAAGGCATCATCCGCAGCACGCGCTCGTTGACGGACGGACGGACGGACGGACGGACGCAAGGAAGCAAGGAAGCAAGGAAGCAAGGAAGCAAGGAAGCAAGGAAGGAAGGACGGACGGACGGACGGACGGACGGATCTGAACCCTTTAAATAGGGCGGTGGTTCAAGCCACCTAGCCATGAGTTGTGAATTTTACCCTGTTGACGGCAGCGCCGCCGCGCGGCTGTTTTGGGCAGCGCACCAAGCTCTGCCATTGCGGGACGGGGAAGCTTCATAACCATAAAGACATTCAAGGGCTCTGGTAATAGCCATATGAAGTTTTATAATTTCGAAATCGCGAATACCCTCGCCGCTGTGGCTCAAGGAAATTTAGCCATTTCACGCGCAATTCAAACATTGCGTGCCTGCGATGCGCGCGCAGCGACGTGCATCAAAACGCGTCATTCCTTGGCGCATATGCCCCGTGACCATCTCTGGACATCCTTGGCTGGAGCAGCGATGTACGATAAGTGCTGCAGCGGGACAGAGAATGTCACGTGGCATGTGCGCACGCGATTTGACGGACGCTGCTGCACGCACTCGACAGGCACGCAGTCTTCGAATTGCGCGAGAAATTGCCATATTTTCTTGAGCCACAGCAGCGAGCGAAATCGCTTTTTCTAAATTTCAGAAGTTTATTGGAGTCGTGAGTGCGCGTACAGACGCCCCAAAAGTAAAACGCAGCCAGCGTCTGAAAACGCTGCGGCCCTTCTCCCGGGCAACTAATAATGCGTACTTAAAAAGTGTAAACTCTGGTAAACCGAATGTGCCATCTACTTCCCGCTTTATGCGTGGATATCTGCTGGTAGAGCGTCATCATCATCATCATCATCATCAGCCCTACTACACCCACTCCAGGGCAAAGGCCTCTCCCATGTCTCTCCAATTAACCCTATCCTTTGCCAGCTGCATCCACCCTTTGCCTGCAAACTTCTTAATCTCATCCGCCCATCTAACCTTCTGCCATCTACTTCCCGCTTTATGCGTGGATATCTGCTGGTAGAGCGTGCGGTGATGCAAGTTTTTTCTATGATCACGTGCTCCGTTTTACTCTGGGGGCACCTGTACATTGTACTCACGGTAAGAAACGGCGGCGCAACGCTGCCCCGGTCACCTCCTGCTGCACTCGGTTCTCGGAGCACTGATTTCAGCCGCAGTGACATCGACATACTGTTGCTCATCCTGTCATCTCCTGCTGGTTTATCCTGCGGTGTCATGCAGGTTGATCGATCGCGCTGCTCCTAGAGTATACGGCAGTCGACTCGCCACTTCCGGCGAGTTTATCACCGGCTGCCCAGTTTCATGATGTGGTGATGGTGGTGGTTTTGAGCGCTCGGTCGATCTTAAAAAAAAATACCAGGATTTCCAGACCTGCGACGCATCCTTTCGGTAGGCCGTGTGTGCTCAATTCAGCTCACAGCAACAGCGGTTTTCCTTGGCTTGGAAGATGTCGGAATTGCGAGTTGGAGATCTCGGTTAAGTTCAGTGCGAACACTTTAGTTGCCAGCGGTTCCGGCCATCCAGGGAGGCTGGCTCGCCGAGCTGAAGGCACAACGTATTCACCTTTCGCCAAAGAAATTGATCATCAAGAAGAGGTGATAATTCAGCCATCGGCGTCCGTCTCATGCTGCAGGGCCACGACAAAAAGGCTGGGAAAATTTTGGCGGCCATTTGAGCTCCTCAACTGCGCATGTCGAAAGAATGGCTATATCGAAGCCACTGCCCACTAAGCTGACATAAGAAAGGGCGACAAATTCACGAAAAGGAGAACAGAGACTGCAAAAGCCTCTCGCCGGCGAGCCATCCTACGAATCGGGCCTCATGGTGCCTACCAGCATTTCATAATATGCTTGACGTAGTCAACATGTGATCCAGTTACTCGCGTGCATGTCGGACTTCGCTAACGCCACAAAGCTAGCGTCGCAGAGGTTTTACCAGCCCAAAGTTTGCGCTATGAAACGAACAGTGTTTGCTTCTTTGCGTTTGAGGAAAAAACGATTCGCTATATATCTAGCTGAAGATAGCGATAAAGGCTTTCCTACGGGCTATGAGTAGGATAAATATCAACGGGAGTAGAAAATTAAAAACCTTAGACGACTATATGAAAAGCAAACAAAATTCCAAAGTTAAAGAAACATTGATTTTTACCAAGGTGACACCTTTGCATTGTGCCTAATACACAGGCCTAGTCCCCTCTCCCACCTTTCGGGTGGAGGTCAGTGGTTAGTGGTGGGTGAGCTTCTGGAGGTTGGAGGAAGATTTCGGAGGGAGGCGGTGTAGTGAGGGCAAATGTGGGTGGATGGTGGGCGGAGACCTTCTGTAAGTTAGAAGCGGCACCACACAACGCGATAGTAACGCTAACTGACTAAAAAACAAAAAGAAATAAACCGTCTGGTGCGTGTTCTCGCCGTGAGTAGGAATAACAAAAATTACATGCTTTTTCTCCGTGGAGCACCTTTACAGTATAAGGAAATGTTGCAGCGTGCGTGGTCGTTTTTGCTATTGCCGCCACCGTCAGAGCGAAAATAAGAGCCTTACAGGCCACGGTGGCTCAATGGCTGGAACGTTTGGCTGCTATGCAGGAGGTCGCGCGATCGAATCTCTGCCGCGGCGGCCACATTTGGATGGCGATGAAATGCAAAAACGCCCGTGTGCTATTCGGTGTCAGTGCACGTCGAAGGCATTTACGAGGTCGAAATAAAATCTGAGCCCTCCACTACGCCACACCTCAAACTTCAGAGTGCAGTTTCGGTATACGCAGAAAGTCATTTTTTACGTTACAAAATAAGACTCATGGCCATTTGCGTACGATGCTGTTAGTGTCGCTTAGCGCTAACGACCTCAGTAAAAGACAGGGGTTTCCTGGCGCGCCGTTTTATAGGAGTAAAAAGCACTTTGCAGACTTTGAGGTACCTGTCTAGTTAAAATTTGATCAGTTGACCAAAAAGCCGCCACTAATTTGGCAATTAGTTGCGCGAGGTGAATGCAGAAGTTTCGCTGACGCTGAAGTTGGAAGCGAGATTTCCGCGAAAGGACAGGCTTTCATGGAAAGTTCGAGGCAAGTTAGCACTCACTTTTTGACTCGGCGGCGGATTCCATGTTTTTCAGCCACTTTTTGCGCAAGACGTGATGTGAAGTGGTGTGAAGGGGAGGTCTGCCAAACCCAGCAGCTAAGCAAAGCAATATAGAAAAAAAGAAGCTAAAAGAGGCATAAAATACTCTCTGGTATAGATTCCACACGGAGGTAGCTTTTTTTCGCCGACAACCGCCATGGGTAGTTTTCTGGGGACAGAAGTGCATCTACTCGCTACTCCTCAAAAGTGCTCTAGAATACATTCGTGCCAGTTTTACGCTGCTACCGAACCGTATCTTCACTACCACTGTTAGACTCATGTTAGTGATTTTGCTTCCAGCGGCTGCCTGAGCGCTCTTGTACGTAGTGAAGTCGGCTTGGCGCAACATCAATCGACACCGAATGACGCTTGCCGTTTCTTGAATTTATGCGGTGCTCATGCATCTCACCACAGCGGAAACAATGTAAGGGTGCGTTCGGAAGGATGCCAATGCCAGACTCGGCACCGCAGCTGCGGTGGCGTATAATAACTATTGACGTTTACTGGAAGATGGTCCTGTCTGTAATTCCTGATGGGAGCCCCAACGATGGCTGCCACACATATTAACTTACTCAAGATTTGCTTCGCAAATTATTAAGACGCGTTTGTAAAAAAATTTATTTACATTTGTGCGCCTGCCAAGGTTGTCAGATACATTGAAATTCACAAACAGACATGACGCTAAGCACGTAAGCCGAGCCATTTAAAGAGGTACCATAAGCATATTTGAGTAACCAATAGGAATTGCTCGTGGGCGATGTAAAACATACGTGATGGCTTACCTACTGACAAAAGAGTGAATAGGCAGTGATTCGGTACAGAAAAAGAAGCACACTTTAGCGGCAGTGCGGCCTAAAAATAAGAAAAACATGACCGTTCTTAACTGAAATGAACGACATGACCATTGTCGGAGAATCTCCTCTTCCCCTAAGAGAAACAGCTTCTCCGACAAGAAACTGATCAGCTGGCTTCGTAGACGACCAAGTATTGGCCGCACAGCGCGGCGTCGAAAGCCACCAGCGACCGCGGTGCATCGACTGCGCCATAAACTAAAAATAACCGCAACAATTAACAGGCGAGCAAAACGGCCGCTGAGAAAGCGGCCGCGGCAGGCGAACACGAAATGGCCTGCTCACGGAATCCCACATGAACCGCGCGCCAAAAGACACGCGCCACCACGTAGGCGACAGCAGCTTGGCGAGAAGATGCCAGGAGTTAGCCACTTGGACAGGTGCCGAAGCATAACACAACCCGACGCTCTAGCCGATCACAAGCCGGCCAAGTCTAGGAGAGGTGCCGAGGCTAAGCGCACCCACTGAACGCGGCGCATCGGCGGGCACCAATCTGCCGGCACAACAGGCAACAATAGCGAACCCATGTCCACCGCACTGCCTGCGACGCTGTTTACATGGGGTGCTACTGCGCTTACATGCCTGAAAAACACAATTGACGAAGCATGGAAAGCGGTAGGCTGCTCTGGCTAAGGTCCGTGATTATAACTGGAACCACGACACCCAAAAAGCGTAAAGAAGGGACCAAAAATTACCGCACCAAGGTTTGTGCCGGAGACGCTATGACACTCTATGACGCAGACGTTGCTATGAAATCGCCAAGTCTGAGGGTCATTTCAATGTCACGTGAACTAGCGACTGAAACTCGAGAAATATGCTTTAAAAGAGTGAGCTACTAAGCTAGTTGGTTGTTCAGGCATAATAAAAAAAGATTCTAGCTCCAAGACTCACAATGCGCAAGCAAGAATACAAGACGGATGCTTTGTTTACTCACAACATTTTAACATTTTAATGAGGTGGAAGCAATCGATATATATATATATATATATATATATATATATATATATATATATATATATATATATATATATATATATATATATATATATATATGTGTGTGTGTGTGTATATGTGTATATATATATATATATATATATATATATATATATATATATATATATATATATATATATATATATATATATATATATATATATATATATATATATATATATATATATATATATATATATATATATATATGAGAAAGGACAGGCTCTGTCCGAAACGTTGACTCAAAATAAATCTATGGCTAAATGAAGCGTTTTCAACTTTGAATTTTTGCCTCTAGCAACCAAATACGTTTATCTTTCTATACTATATATATATATATATATATATATACTCTTCCAAAATCTTTGCGCATGCGCACGTGTACAAGGCAACAGGAAAAAACAACCAAACGGTCTTACCATAGCAGACCTGAAAGTAATTTCTTCTCAGCTCATAGAGATAAACAGATGTCGCACAGACACTGTTTGAACCCGTTTTTTTTTACCTCAAAGGCTTCCAAAGTTTCACGAGCTGTTTGTTGTCTGCCTCTGCCCAGAATCCTCACATCGCGGGATTGTGGTATGCAGTTGGTTCAAGCCCTCCAGTTTTAAACTAGTCGCTCACCCTCATTATTTTCTACATTTTTCGCATGTTCCCTAAGTCGGTAGTTCACGCAGCACCCCGTCTGGCCAATGTAGGATTTTCGGTAAAACAAGGAAGCGCCCGGGTTGTCTTCTTGTTTATGTGCTGTAAGTCTAGGCGCTAGAATCATTTTATTATGTGAAAGTCGAGATCCTCACCTAGTAGGGCTATCGCTCTAAAGCAAAAAAAAAAAAGCTGCCGCCAGCACACGCCTGATGACACGGAGGGGCGGTTTAACAATATGACAAAGGCACCAGAAGGCACCAAGCATGACGGGCTGAATAAGGCACCTTCCAAGCAGAGACAGGTCAAACGTCTACGTCTGCGCTGTTCGCACACGAGAAGTAATGCCCTCAACCACCGAAGACCCCACACCACCCAATATTCCAGCACAGTCGTAGGTCACGCCTAAAATGCGCATCTGCACGCACCACTGCAAAGGTATCGCAGACGTGATTCGAGTTTAGGAAGACCCCAAAAAAAGTAATTACTATTTGAGTAATTAACAGCAGCGCCAGACAAGGAGGCGTACACACAAAAAACATTTAAAACGTCAAGAAGACTCAGCTCATCAGCTAAATAGAGAGTATTGTCGTCGGTATGAGCAGTACCGCGTCCCACCTCGCTACCTGGCAGAGCCAGACCTCTAATAATGGAGTGGCGAATGATTGTCAAGAGGAAAGGCTATGCTAGGATAAAAAAAATCGGAGAGAGCGGACAACCTTTCGGACGCCGCGATTAGCTTGAAATGCGCTACTTGCGCGAGTTTGCGGTTCTATCGAGGAACAACACGCTTGAAATATCCCTGCACATCTCTTTAATGAGAAGTACGAAAAAAGGTGGAAAGTCGGAAGCATCCAGAGTGCCATAAATGTACTCGTGCTCCAAAAAGTCGAACGCCTTCTCTTGATCGAGCGATACAAGAAGACCCTGTGCGTGCCGCCGTTTAATATACTCTAGGATATCTCGCGTTACAGAAAATAAACTATGTATTTCACGAACCGGGATGGACCAAACTTGGTGACAGGAAATGAGGAACGTGATGAGAGACCGTAGACGACGAACGAAGCAACTATAATGCCGACGGCGGAATTTGGAACACGAGTGCATGCAAAAGTTAAGAATGCAGGCTTGTGTGATCGAATGCTGCCTGTCGATCTTCAACAAGTTCAACGCTAGTGAAAACGCGATTTCTTTCCCCCATCAACATATTACTTCTGATTTAGTTATTTGCATTGATCTGAATGGGGGGAGGCAAAAAGTTTTTCTGCTGTTCATGGTAATGAAATAGGCAGTTCACACTTGCAACGCGCTCCCGCTCGGCTCAGTTTCCGCAAACAGCAGTGAGCCGCTCAGTTGACTCTACCTCGGCTGAGTATGTGCGAGTGCACCCAGGTGCACGCCACTTCCGTCTGCTGGCTCAGGTCGGATTTTATTGGTTACAGTTTGGACAACAACGATCTCTTAGAAAACTCTTATGCGCACCCGCCATTGTTACGAGTGCCGTTTTTTTTTTTTTTTTGCCTGAAGCACTCTGTTGACATGCAATGGCCCTTTTACATGGTGAGAATTTTTGCATCACTTTGCTTTTAAGTTCCTGTTAGACGTAAGCGTGGTGCAACAAAGGCTGTTCAGCATTACTGATGCCATCCAATGTACTTTGTGTCATGTCTGCGCAGTCTGCATAAAAACTTCATAGCAGCTTGATCGGCACACAGTCGTATACCGGAAAGTTGAGCCAGTTGGTTTCGCTTGTAAAGCATGGCGCAGAAAAATGAGGACGTTTGTATCATCCTCGTCTTTTCTCCGCTATATGTTTTGCAGGTCGTATGCCATCGTTCCATATTTCCTCCGCACTGGCAACCTACTCTCAGCACGGCGAAATATTCGCAGCCTATTGCAACACTGGTTCCAAAGCAGGACAAAACCGGTTTTTCTGGGAACTGGCTAGTGAACGATAACTTCCTCAGCGTACGCCACTCATGCATGCACATGTCTGTGTTTGATTGTCAGTTCGTCACAGTGCGTAATCTCTTGGGAACTTTTTACTGCTCTTTTTACTGCGTGCGGGTGCGCACTCAGTCTTGCCATCTCGTCTTGTTCGAGTTCAAGTCGTGCAGGGAAGTGCTTTTGAGTGCCTGCGTTTGAGAGCGACTACGTGGGCTACTTTTAAAGCTTGCAAAAACGGAGGTTGTGACGACGCGCGGCCACACTTCAGTTGCAGCTTCCCGTGTCCACTCCGCGTCCAGCCTCCCATTCTTCTCTTCTCTGTCGTGCGATGCGCGTCGCTTCAGACAAGATCTGCAGTCGAGTTCTTCACGTTTCAGCGTGAGAGCCAGCGTTGCTATAGCTGGCCTCCCGGCATGTGTTTGCAGACCAAAAGAAATGGGGCTGCTGTTCTGTTTTTATCTCGATGATGCGCTCCAGTGGCCGGTTTAATGAATCCCGGCCTTTGAATTTATGTCAGAACTTTTGTAATGAGCTTCTCGTCTGGACGTGGCCAGAGCAGGTGCACGCATTCCGGCAGGCCTTGCTACGCGGACCATTCAGGCTACACGTTCTGACATTCTGTGATTAGAGAGCATTACATGCCAAGGAATTTTCGCAAAGCCCCACTGACAAATCTTTTCCCGCCCGAAGAAAGGAGCACTGTCATGGTCGAGAAGTATAAAATGGCGGGTGGAAGACGGAGGGGGGGGGGGGGGGGGGGGGCGGTGCAGGAAGCCGGGGCAGAAGCACATTTAATTGTTATTTGCCGCCTCTCAAACGCTCTTGTCCAAACAACATGTGCGCGCTTGCTCTTCGGTTCGATGCTTGTAACGAGCTGATATGTTGATGTGCGTGGTGATAAAATCTTCACTTGGTAGCAATTTTCGCACAATACATAACGATGCAGAAAGTGGGAAGAGGAAGTGAAAACTGTCATCGCGAGACGAATCCAAGCGCGAACGGGGAATTCATATTTTCCTCAGATGACTGTCCACCGAAAATGGTGATCTAAGACGCGAGCTCCATTGCGATCCATGATATTTATTATTTCTCACGGCAGCTATTACAGAGTGTCTTGAGATTCATTTCTTGTAAAGAACGCATGCCAGATAACATAACCGCTTCCTTTAATAAGCGACGTAACAGCTTTTTAAAGGGTTATTCAAAACGAAATATAGCTCGCTAAGATTAGCTTCGTTGTAGTTCTTCGTCTTGTTTCCTAGTTATATATTGCTATTTTCGTTCTCGTCTCCCGTTTTACGCCAGTGATGTTCTGTGACGGTTAAATAAAGTATTAATAATTTATTAATTTCCTTGGCTGAAATTGAGAAACGATGTAACATCAAGGTTGTTTGACTAAATGACGCGATCATGGCCAAAAAACTTCATATATACTGGCTCGCCTTGGCCAAAAAAGTATACTCCGCCACCTTTCCCATGTGTTGTTCTGAGCCCTGTTCTCCTTATTGCGTTATATAGACGTGCAGCCCCTCGCACGTCGTGCGTACTCGTCATCAAGCCGCCGGTCTTTCTGGCCGCCTTTATTGCACCTCAGCAAGAAATGGCGAGCGTACACTGCCACACACACACACACACACACACACACACACACACACACACACACACACAAAAAACGCTGCTAATATTAGGCCGGCCACGACAGTCGTCTTCGTGCGGTTCTTCTTTCTGCGGAGCTGAGCAAAACGCAATCCTGTGGCGAATGAAAGGTTAACATCTCCTAATAACTTTTTTCTTCATTTTGTTTTCCCAAGCCCCACCCACCCCCTTCTAGTTTTTTCTTTCGGCGCTTTCTTTAGGTTTGTCGTTTTTTTACTCGCTTTTATTTCTCCCTCTTATCTTCTATTATCCTTTTTTTCCCCATCAACCTATGCTTGTTCTCCATGAAAGTATCGCTAGTACGGTCGGGCGTGGAAGACAC